>NC_142034.1:57773107-57783107 GCF_982192425.1 Myodes glareolus
CCCACAGCACTAATGAGAGTAAAAACCTAAATCTATGGGGAGCATCTCCCAGTATCCTACCCTGGAGTAGGAGTTTGTAGGCTTGGATTCTTAATACTAGTGTGGGAGTGGGCCCGGGACAGGCTGTCCTTCTGGGCCTGTTGCATCTAGTTGTACTCTAGGGAAATTATGTGGTTTGGGGAGCACGGTGGTTTGAATGAGAATGGCTTCCCGTAGATTCATGTTGGAATGCTTGGTCTCCAGTGGGTCGAACAGTTTGAATAGGATAGGAAGGTTTGCCCTGCTGTCACTGGGACAAGCTCTGAGGTTTCAAAAGACTCGAGTGGTTCCTGGTGCTCTCTTATCCTTCTCCTTGTAGGTCAAGCTGTGAGTTCTCAGTTTGCCACCATGCTTTGCTCTGCCATCATGGACTCTAACTCTCTGAAACCACGAGCCCAGTTAAACATTTTATTTCCTGAGCTGTTTTGGTCATGTTTTATCACCGCAATAGAAAAGTAACTAAGACAAGAAGTACTGGGAAGGAGGCCCAAGGGAAGCCTTCTTTTCAACCGCATCACAAAAGGGCGGGGAGATGTTCAATATAAAGAAGCGAATAAATTGCTCCCTCAGACTTCGTACTTGTGGAGGAAAGAATGGAGATTCAAGGGTGCTATCAGAAGCCCCTGGAAGAAAGGAGCACTTTCCTTGGGGCCCCTGGGAGGTTTGCATCTTTCCTGGGTCCTGATAGAGTAACAGAAGCCAACTGAGTCATAGAGTCCAAGGGTACCAGTGGAAGGAAGTGGCCAGGAACTTCTGGAAGATGAGTGACGTCATGAGGTGCGAGAACAAGAAGACAGCAGTTTGATGAAGAGAAAGAACCTGAGCTAGTGCCAAAGCTCACGTGACAGCTGATGTCCTGGGGGCAAGACCCACCTTCTCCTGTGAGCCCAGATCCCCATACCTACAATCAAGAGAAGGGCTGCTGTCCTTAGCTTGATCTTGAACTTGCAGATCCTGCGAGGCAGAAAGGAGTAATCTGATTGCTGCGATCTCACAGAGGACCAGCAGAAAGAAACCGGGGGCACGAGGGGCTGAGGGAATGGGGAAGGGAGTTTTCTGTAGCATTTGGAACTGATTGGTGAGGAAGTACTTGGCCCTGAACTAGTGTTGTGAGAGGAGATGGTGAAAGCTCAATACTGAGCTTTCGAATGCAAAGACACAGCACCCACAGGGCTTGCAACTGAGGAAGAGGGGAGGAGAGAAAACCCCAAGTGGTTCTAGGCACTTTTCAGGGGCTCAGTCATTGATCCTGACAAAACTACCCATGGAGGGGTGAACCTGAGGACATCGTGCAAGCAATGTCCTAGAGTCCTTGTCCGCAAGTGAGATTTCTCCTTTCCAAGCTGCTGAGGGACTGGTTGGTGAAAGAAGATTAAAGGGAGCCGAGAAGGGCTGTCTGCTGGAGGGCTTCCTCTGTCTTCCACCACTGCAGTCAGCCTTGTTCAGATTTTCCGTGTTTCAAGGAGTCACTTAGCAATGATGGGCTTCGAGGTCACTTTGACCTGTGGTGTTGGGCCTTGGAGGCCTATCCACATACAGGACATCTCATCCTTGGCCAAGCAAAGTGTTGCCCATAGAGCATCCTCTCATGAGTTATTTAGCATCCTTTGTGCCTCAGTATCCTCATTTGGAAAGCAGGGCTTCCAAGATCAACCTCATTGTGAATATATTGTTCATATTGAATAAGCAAGGGCCTTTATACAACACTTAATATATTGCTTATGTTTGGTAAAATTAGCCATTTCTGGTTCTTTGTACAATCCTACCGGTCATGAATTCATAATCACATTTAACAGAATCCAAGATTCAGTGAGCTTACATACATTTCCAAGATCCACAAGCAACACAAAGGATGTGCTGGTTAGTTTTGTGTGTCAACTTGACACAAGCTAGAGTCGTCAGAGAGGAAAGAGCCTCAGTTGAGGAAATGCCTCTATGAGTTCCAACTGTAGGGACATTTTCTCAATTAGTGATCAGTGAGGGAGGGCCCAGCCCATTGAGGGTAGTACTATTTCTGACCTGGTGGTCCTGAGTTCTATAAGAAAGCAGACTGAGCAAGCCAGGGGAAGCAAGTCAGTAAGAAGCTCCCCTCTGTGACCTGTGTCAGCTTCTGCCTCCAGGATCCTGTCCTGTTTGAGTTTCTGTCCTGACTTCTTCAGTGATGAACAGCAATGCTGAAGTGTAAGCCAAATAAACCCTTTCCTCCCTAACTTGCTTTATGGTCATGGTATTTTGTTGCAGCAATAGAAACCCTACCTATGACACAGGAGGAGGAGGAACAATGTTAATGACACTAAACATGGCTTCTCCTTGAGAGTCCTGAGATGAGGAGAAAAGTCCAAACCCATGCTTCAGGTCTAACTCCTTTCCTAGCCAACAGATACACAGTTGTTCGGGTCCTCAAGGACCCTTGGGTTGCTCACTAAACTAAATCTAAGGGAGAGATTAACATATAACTCAGTAATGGACCAGCCAAACTTCCATCCATCGATCCATCCATTGATCCATACATCCATACATACATACATACATCTCTGCCATTCGCCAAGGCTGTAGCATTTTGGGGGTAGTCAGAGCTAAGCCACAACCATCTGTACTCTAGCTCCCATGGAGTAAAAGGACTTAGAGGAGACTTGCAATCCCACAGCCTTTAGCCTGAGCATGCACTGTTGCTCTTATTTCTCCCATTTAGGATAACTTCAAGGAAAGCTAGGAGATAGTAAGAGCTTGTCTAGCCGTGAGAAAGGAAAGGAGGCATTTCCGATGGGCAACTGGCCGTGTCTGCCTCACACTCGGCTCCTGTGGACACGAAATGACTGCATCTCTCCCTCTGACAGGAAAACCCCAAGGAAAATGACCCCAAACTTCTCTTATTATCACACCAAGGCCAGAGGTCAGGACTCCTGGATTTCATGCCTTTCTCCTTTCCTGAGGTCTGGGTGAATCTCTTCATGGTCCAGAATGTCTAGAAATGAGTGCAAGGGTTCTTTACCCCTTCCCTCCAATGTCCCTTTTTCTACCTCATCCTATAACATTCAGTGGTGAAGCAGAGACAGAAAATCCGTAAGAAGAGTTGCAGGAAAGCTAAGGAGTGGCCTAGCACTCACCCACTGCGGATATGGATTCTTCTGGATGGGAGTCATAACTTGACAGCAAAAGAGACCGTGTTCGTGCTTCTTAGGGAGGATCTTTCACCATAACCACTACGCTACATGACCATGTTTATCTCTTGGACCTTCTTTGTTATCTATCTCCTTTGACCATGCTGTGGTGGCATTGGTGGTCACCCCATCATGGAGGACAGACTTCTTCCCACCTTCTTGTCCACAATAAAGCTATTGCTCTACATAGCTGTTTGAAGCATTAAACAGCCACAGATGTTTCCAGACCTGGCCCAGTCTTTCTTTGGCATCAAATCTGATGTGCAGTTTAGATTTCTATTTCATTTCCTGCCAGTGCAATGTTGTAGTAGCCACACTGATGATTCCTTTCTTGACGTAATCCTCAAACTTGGCTTTATCTCTTGCCTCTACGGTTCTGTACCTGTCCCTTATGTCTTAGTGCTGGTTCTCTAGAAGGGCATTTAAAACCTTAGTGCACGAAGCCTTCAGTTGATCTTGGACAAAGAGATACATGGTTTTATTTAACAGAAAGGACTGGAAAGCTTTTGAGGAAAGGTTTGAAGGAAACATTTCTACCCTTTGCTGTTCAAGATACAGCAGCTGCCAGCCTTTCCAGCTCTGTCCTTCCTGTAAAGGAAGGTGTAAATTTTTACTCTCTGTCTGTGTCTGTTTGCAGAGTGCCATATGATTTGCACTCCTCTTCGGAATCACACAGGGACTAAGCTGCACTAATGCAGTGACTCCAATGAGATGTCTGCTACTAAGAGAGCTTAGTTTCAGATAAGCAAGTGACCGTATGCAGGCCTAGATGGTGGAGACCTAGATTCTTTTCCTATTGTTTCGTTGCCTTTACTAAGTAATTGCTGTCATCTGCATGGCCCAGATTCAATCTGGCATCAGCCTTCCACCTAATAGAAAAAGGAAGGTAAGAGAGAGGAGGCAGTCAACCATCTTTCAGGCTCAGGCTGGAAGTGGTATTGGGGACCCTTACTCATATTCTGTAGGCGATGCAATTGGTACCTGGTCACATTTAAGAGGGGGGAGGTGTGCATGGAGAACATTTGGCCCTTAGGAAGTCGGTCATCTTTGAGGTTCTGCCTGGAAGTGGCACGGGGGACCCTTACTCAAATTCTGTAGGTGAGGTAATGGCACATGGTAACATCTAAGAGGTGGGGGTAGATGGGTGTGGAGAACTTTTGGCCCTTGGGCATCAGGCTGTGGTTCTGCTGTCTTGAACATTGGTGAGCCATCTCCATCATCCATGCCATGGGAGGAAGTTTGTGTGGTTATGAGTCTGTCCTGACTCAAGGATATGTGTATGCACAATCACAGTGCAGTTTCACATAATGGCACATGCTTGTAGATAAAATAGTGTAAGGATGTCCGGTGATGGTGGTGCATGCCTTTAATCCAAGGCCCAGGAGACAGAGGTAGCTGAATCTCTGTGAGTCTGAGGCCAACTTGGTCTGTAGAATATGTTCTAGAATAGTCAGGGATATGCAGAGAAATCCTGTCTCAAAAAATGTTTTTTAAAAAAGAAAGAAAAATAGTGTAAAGGACTTCTGTATAGCCAAAACTATTGCTTAAATAGGTTTAGAGTATTCTTGGAAAACCATTTATTTCACAGATGAGAATGTTTAAGATAAAATAATTATGAATTGTTTAACATTAAGCAAATGAAGGAATTAAGAAGAGGCTGATTTCTTCTGGTGCCTTCAAATAATACAGTGGAGTCTGATGTCTCTGCTGTCACCCTGATAAGCTGTGAGTGGAGTAAGAAAATGCAGAAGTTGGAGTGAAGTAAGAAAATGCGGACCAGGGACCAGAAGTCTGCATCACTAAAGCTGATTATGGACAGTCAGGGATAGAAGGGCCCTTAGAGCTCCCCGTCCGACCCCCAGCTTCACGCATGAGAAATACGAGGCCCAGAAGGTAGATAGATTCTTTGGTCCTGAATTTCCACCAGGGATTTTACCTCTTCACATCTTTATACGTTCCACTGGGATGGTGGCCGTGCATCAAAAGCAGGCTCCTGGGTGAATGTCGAGTGAGAGATACCTAGAAAACTCTTTCAGTGTGACTGCAGATCCCTAGACATGCAATATCTGCCTGGAGCTAACCATTCATTCCACCTTCGGGAATGGATCTGAACGCAGTCGGGCAGGCTGGACCTGGTGTAAGTGTTGTCCTCAGCTTTCTGCACCCAAGAGGACCAGGATGCTTTCTTAGCCTCCTCTACTGAAAGCCAGACACCAGAGGCCTCCCTGTGTGATGTCTAGCATCTTTTGTTCAAGAACGCACAGTGAAGGCATCGAAAACAGAACTGGTGAATGAAGAAGTCATTGAACAAGGGAGCTATGTTCCGGCCCCAGCAAGCCGCAGAACGTGGCAGCTTCAGCTGCATGGTTCTGGCGTTAGAGCCATGAAAAGACGAAGGAAAGGCGCTGAGGTCAGGCATGTGTCAGGGGTGTCCCTGAATGGAGACCTAAGGTGTATTTGAAGCTGTGAAGTTGAAGCCTAGACTATTCTAGAGACCCCAAGATTTTAGAGATGCTGGAGTTGTAGGACACCTGCAACCAACCAACCAACCAACAAACAAACAACTGCTAACGGGGAGTGGAAGCAGCCCACAAACACCCCAGATCCTGTACTCCACTATGCTTGCCAAGCCCCTCACTGCACTACCTGCTCCAAAGGCAATCAGGTTTGTCCAGTGTGATTTGTTCTTTAATAAAGAAACTCCGTGATCTCATAGCTGATCTTTGCCCAGGGCTCAGACTGCAGCCGGTACTGGAGTTCTGTTTGGTAAGTATCCACCAGGGACTCTCTTCTGGCCTGGTGGCGATGGAGCAGGCAACAGCTGTAAAGAAAATACTTCGTTATGTGAACTAGAGACAAGACAGCCTTTCAGAGTGGACCTTGCCAGCTCAGGGGCAAGAGCATCTGCAAACACGTAGGGTATCAGACTCATAAGTCACCTAAGTGCTTAATTTCCCAAGAAACAGCATGGCAGGTAGAACTTGACTACCTCTCCTAGACATTGTGGAAGTGTGTGTGTGTGTGTGTGTGTGTGTGTGTGTGTGTGTGTGTTGGTGGCGATTTGGCAGAACTTGTTTTCATCCTGTGGGAAGAATCAGATGCTTCCCAGGGTCTAACCACAACTGTTTCGTACAATCTCTTCATTAACAAGCAACTGTATCCCTCCTGTTCGGGGGGGGGGGGGGAGTGGTTCTTCTCATAAGTGTCCTGTCTGCTATGTTTTACCTCTGGGAGCAGCGAGGAGACTGAGGGAACCATCCTTGGCTTCGCTCTCTCCTCCTACGTTTTTGTGTGGGTTCTGCGTCCCTGATACTTTGTTTTTGTTTTAAACTTTCCTCTTGTGAGTGATAACGGAATTGTGTTAAGTGGCCATGTTCTAAAGCATCATCAATAATTTACAGAGTGGTTTGTCAATAACTTTGGCTCTTCATTCAATCAAGGTTGTAGATAGCTCCCACACAGGCATTCCTTCTGCCCTGGCTCCCTGTGATGACTTCCTCAATGCACAGCACAAATCGTGCTTCTCTCGTAGAGTTCTGCCTGTGCAGAGTGTCTCATGAACCATCTCTTTTTGTTTGTTTTCTTTCCCCCATTTACAAACCTGTAAAGGATGGAGAAAGGAGATTTATTTATTCACACGTTCATTTATTCATTCTTCCAGACATTCTGAGCCACCACACTTATCTGCATGCCCGAGTCTCCTTTCCAATTTATAGGAAGAAAGAGATGGGGTGGGGGCGCGGGATCACCATTGTTCAGTCTTAACTTGGGAGTGGCACGCAGAACATTTACTTTCTGCAGGTGATGTTATAAGCAAATGGTTAAATGTAAGAGCAAAGGAGGCTGGGGTGTTGAGAGTGTGTGGCCCAAGAATCAGTTTGTAGTTGTGTGGTGGAAGATGGGGAGGGTGCAGTAGGCAGTGTGCATTACATGTGCCATGGGCACCAAGTTTGTGCAAAGTCTCCCTTCCCTAAAGAAGGCAATTATTCATTCACAATATAACTTCCCATCGTGACACTGTGAAAGACATTGTATTCATTGAGACCCGAAGGGCCTGTGTCCCGCTCATGGTACTGCTGTCATCTCAAGGAGATGGACAGCAAATGACTATGTACAAACTCTGATGCAGGCAAAGGATTATGGGATGACCACTCTTGCCCCTTAAATTCAGTGGTCCAGAACATCAAAGGCAGAGAAAACAAGGCCCTGAGACTGGACTGAAGTTGGCCTGTTGGGAGACCATTGTGGAGTCCTAAATGACTGGATTAGAAAGATCACGGGTCAAGAGAAGAAAGGAAGTACTGGGACCTCGGCATGGAGAAGGGTGTTGAGCACAGGTCAGCTCTGTGCTCCATCTTGTGAGGTGGAAAGTGTTGGGAACAGAGGAAGCATGTCCTGTTGATGCTGGGCAAAGATCATGCCTGGCAGCTGTGTGGAGAGGAAACCTCGAAGTAGTTTCCTAAGGACGTTTGCGCTTATGCAAATGATGTTTTCATTAACTGTTCTTTTATCCTTTAGTCCTTGTCCCTTTATTTCCTCTAGTTCTATTTTCTGAAATTCCGAGTTGCAAGCTTTGTTAACGTATTACCATGGTTTTTGTTTAATGATGAAATTATGTAAAGCTATGAATTTCCTCTTTATTACAGCTTTTGCCTCCTGCTATTGCTTTGGCTTTATGTTATTCTCATCGTTGTGATTTTTAAATAGTCTGTAATTACAATTTGATTATCTCTTTAATCCCAAAGTTATTTCAAATTACTCTTTTTTGGAAAGAACATCTGCTATTGTTTTGAAAATGCACACCATTTATTTATAGATCAATTAAAAAGCAAAGCCTACCCACCTCCGTCACATCTCTGTGTCAGTCCTAGGGATAATGGGTCCAAACAGACCTCAAGCAAACACATATGAAATGACATAAACGTAGCAATTTCTGCTAACATAACACTGTAGACATTTTCTTGATTCTATTACTTACTCAGCAGTGAGCTATGGCAGAATCACCAGATCCACCTCCTTCTTAAACGGCTCTTTCCTTATATGGACTACATTTACTAAATTATTTCCCTAGTAATGAGCATCCAGATTGCCTGAAGATTTTTTAATTTATAGTTCTCTTGGGCAATATATTTTACAGGCTATCAGGCCAAAATGATACTTAATTTTGCTTTTGTAGATACAGATATGATTTAAACTGGGTGTCAAAGCAGTACTACCAACCATCTATCTAACATTTGCTTGTTTCCATGGTGCAGATATTGCCTCCGTGGGGGGAATTTCAGGCCACCAACTGCTCTAAAAAAAAGTCTTCAATAATTAACTACAGACCCTTGTAAATTGTTACCAATCAATTTAAACTGATTCTAGCACACCCCTGGGAAAAGCCAGATTGCTTCCAAATGATTGAACTGATACATGCCCTTGGTGTAAGGCAGGGCACATCTTTCTATTACTCCAGTAATCCTCAATACTAAGATTCTGTTTTCCCATATGGATTATTAAAGTTGTATTTCACTCGTATTTAGTTTCATTTCTTTTCATGTGTTTACTGCCACTGATACTTCTGTGAATAGCCTCTTAATATTACCCTCCGTCCTTAATTCTTTAAACATTTTAATTTAGCTCTTGCTACAAACCAGGCATTCCTTTAGCTGAGAAGGCTGCCAGAATGAGCCAGGTCGATCCTAGCCCAGCCCCAGTAGAGCTTATATTTTAAGGAATAAAATGGCCAGGAGCAAGAAATCAGACAGATACAGTTACTAAAAACTGGAAGGAAACTATCTGAGAAATAACCTAGAAAATAAAAGGGACACCCCTTTGCATATTGTGTCTGGGAGGTGGCATTTAACCTATAACTTGCAGCCTGTGGAAGAAACAGGCAGCATGCGCAGAGGCTAGGGGACTGCTCCTGTTAGCCTTTCTAAGAGTCTAAGGGTTCCAAGAGATCTAGAAGAATTAGTAAGGCACACCATGGTGCTCATGGAGGAGCTGAAGTGGAAGAAAGAATTAGGTCCAGCAGGACCCTGGGGGTTAAACTTCTAATTTGTCTAGTCAGCTACTAATGTTAAGTGGAGGATTGAACCTTATTAGAAATAAAAATATCTCTTCTGTTGTGGAGCTGATAGATGACGGAGAGATGAGAGAGGGATCTGGGGGCAGTGTAGTCTCTGTTGCCCTAATCCTAGTGACCAATTGTTAGAATTGGATTCTGGGGTTAGCTGTTCTTGACAGCTCTGAGAACCAAATACAACTATTTTCTTTTTGGGTGTAGCTGACTTTAGGGGGAATAGATACTGCTGAGTTAATATGCTACTGTGCATGTTACAAATATTTCCCACCATTGATTGTAACATATTTCTTGATTCAAGTACTAAAATTGTGAGTTATCTTGGGGCAGCGAGATGGCTCAGCTGGTAAAGTCCCTTGCTGGCAACCTGGTCAACGAGTTCAATATTGAAATTGACATCCTGGAAGAAGAGAACCAGCATCCTCAAGTTGTCCTCTGATTTTCACTTCTGCGCTGTGGTGAGGCATTGTGGTGAGTGTACACACACACACACACACACACACACACACACACACACACACACACACACTAAATAAATGTAACATATTAAGTAAAGTTAGAGGTGTCCGCCTTTGTTCTTTATTACTACTGATTTTCCATGTTGTAATTATAGGAAGATCTCCCTTTTTGTAAATTTATACAAATGTGATTTTATTATTTTCTTCCAGTATTTAGATGAGTAGATAATTAGATTTTAAAATGAATCTTGAAATTACTTTGCCCTATAAATAAA